>NC_054886.1:3237159-3269659 GCF_018320785.1 Cheilinus undulatus | reverse complement strand
GGATGGATGGATGATGGATGGATGGATGCATGGATGGATGGATGGATGATGGATGGATGGATGCATGCATGCATGCATGGATGGATGGATTGATGGATGGACTAGTCTTGATTTTCATGTCGTGCACTTTGAATTTCTTTTCTCTGCTGTGGTCCTTCCTCTGAAGATCTGTTGATATCTGTGTTGCTTTTTCTTAGATCACTAATCTCCATGGCAGCAGAGTGCTGGACATCCTGTTCATTGATGTGGGGGTCCAGGCCTCTGTAGAGGTGTTTGAGCTGAGAGAGATACCACAATCATTTCTCCGTGACCTCATGGCGATCCCACCCCAGGTCAGTTTTAGTGTTCTCTAACACAAGTGTGAAACAGTGAGGGGCATTTCTATTCTAGTGAGGGAGGTGGTCTGAGAAAGTCCCGTCCTGTCACCTCTGTCTAGGCCGTGAAGTGCTGTCTAGCAGACCTGGCTGTCAGTGTTGGATCCTGGACTCCAGACGCCGTCCAGTGGCTTCGGGAGAAAGTGCTCAACACTACAGACTGTAGCATGAGGGTATGTGACAACATCTAGCAGCTGTTTGTTTCTCTTTTCCCTCACCACAGTAACCATTTCCTTTTTCTGTCTCTGCTTCTCTTCTCCTTCACACTCATTCATTTCTCCTCAAGGTTGCGAAGGTTGATGAAACCAAGCACTGCATCTACATCCACCTTTTCACCGACAAGAACTTCCATGATGAGGCCCGCAGCCTCAGCCGTCAGCTGGTTCAGTCCGAACTGTTCAAACAGAAACCAGATGTGTTCCTGACAAGCCACAGGTCCTCTGACCCCTGACCCCTCCCACACTGTTGGACCAACAATCTTTTCACTGTTTTGTAAATGTTGGACACTAAACATTTGTTCATTTAATCATCAGCCCAGCAAAGGTATCCACTCCCAGTTTATCCTCCAAGGCTTCAGCTACCAGTGACCCAGCTAGTGGGAGTCCTGTGTCCTCTTCTGTGGCAGCAAAGCCTCACCTGAGGAGGGCTCTATCCGGGCCCAGAGGGGGCGGGGGAGGTAGCACAACCACATCAAGCCCAGCAGAGGCTCCACTAATCCCATCATCCCCTCCCCAGCTTCCACCATTACTAGAGCTACCTCTGGCAGGTAATTCCTGTTTTCCACTGATAGTAAACAAATGCTTTTCCTTAACCATCCAACCCACGGCTCAATTTCCCTCCTCAGGACACAACATGGACGTCTACGTATCTGTGGCCTGCCATCCCGGCCATTTTGTGCTGCAGCCCTGGAGAGATATGTACAAACTAGTGGTGCTGATGGGAGAGATGATCCTCTACTACAACAAGACTGAAGAGAAACCACTCAGCATCGAGAAACACCAGATATATGCCGCTAAGGTGGAGAACAAGTAGGTCACAAGTAGGCTGAGATATATGCTGCTAAGGTGGAGAACAAGTAGGTCACAAGTAGGCTGAGATATATGCTGCTAAGGTGGAGAACAAGTAGGTCACAAGTAGGCTGAGATATACGCCACTAAAGTGGAGAACAAGTAGGTCACAAGTAGGCTGAGATATACGCCACTAAAGTGGAGAACAAGTAGGTCACAAGTAGGCTGAGATATATGCCACTAAGGTGGAGAACAAGTAGGTCACAAGTAGGCTGAGATATATGCCGCTAAGATGGAGAACAAGTAGGTCACAAGTAGGCTGAGATATATGCCGCTAAGGTGGAGAACAAGTAGGTCACAAGTAGGCTGAGATATACGCTGCTAAAGTGGAGAACAAGTAGGTCACAAGTAGGCTGAGATATACGCCACTAAAGTGGAGAACAAGTAGGTCACAAGTAGGCTGAGATATATGCCACTAAGGTGGAGAACAAGTAGGTCACAAGTAGGCTGAGATATACGCCACTAAAGTGGAGAACAAGTAGGTCACAAGTAGGCTGAGATATATGCCACTAAGGTGGAGAACAAGTAGGTCACAAGTAGGCTGAGATATATGCCGCTAAGGTGGAGAACAAGTAGGTCACAAGTAGGCTGAGATATATGCCACTAAGGTGGAGAACAAGTAGGTCACAAGTAGGCTGAGATATACGCCACTAAAGTGGAGAACAAGTAGGTCACAGGTAGGCTGAGATATACGCCACTAAAGTGGAGAACAAGTAGGTCACAGGTAGGCTGAGATATACGCCACTAAAGTGGAGAACAAGTAGGTCACAGGTAGGCTGAGATATACGCTGCTAAAGTGGAGAACAAGTAGGTCACAAGTAGGCTGAGATATACGCTGCTAAAGTGGAGAACAAGTAGGTCACAAGTAGGCTGAGATATATGCCGCTAAGGTGGAGAACAAGTAGGTCACAAGTAGGCTGAGATATACGCTGCTAAAGTGGAGAACAAGTAGGTCACAAGTAGGCTGAGATATATGCCGCTAAGGTGGAGAACAAGTAGGTCACAAGTAGGCTGAGATATATGCCGCTAAGGTGGAGAACAAGTAGGTCACAAGTAGGCTGAGATATATGCCGCTAAGGTGGAGAACAAGTAGGTCACAAGTACGCTGAGATATACGCTGCTAAAGTGGAGAACAAGTAGGTCACAAGTAGGCTGAGATATACGCCACCAAAGTGGAGAACAAGTAGGTCACAAGTAGGCTGAGATATACGCCACTAAAGTGAAGAACAAGTAGGTCACAAGTAGGCTGAGATATACGCCACTAAAGTGGAGAACAAGTAGGTCACAAGTAGGCTGAGATATACGCCACTAAAGTGGAGAACAAGTAGGTCACAAGTAGGCTGAGATATACGCCACTAAAGTGGAGAACAAGTAGGTCACAAGTAGGCTGAGATATATGCCACTAAGGTGGAGAACAAGTAGGTCACAAGTAGGCTGAGATATACGCCACTAAAGTGGAGAACAAGTAGGTCACAAGTAGGCTGAGATATATGCCGCTAAGGTGGAGAACAAGTAGGTCACAAGTAGGCTGAGATATATGCCACTAAGGTGGAGAACAAGTAGGTCACAAGTAGGCTGAGATATACGCCGCTAAGGTGGAGAACAAGTAGGTCACAAGTAGGCTGAGATATACGCCGCTAAAGTGGAGAACAAGTAGGTCACAAGTAGGCTGAGATATACGCCACTAAAGTGGAGAACAAGTAGGTCACAAGTAGGCTGAGATATATGCCACTAAGGTGGAGAACAAGTAGGTCACAAGTAGGCTGAGATATATGCCGCTAAGGTGGAGAACAAGTAGGTCACAAGTAGGCTGAGATATATGCCACTAAGGTGGAGAACAAGTAGGTCACAAGTAGGCTGAGATATACGCTGCTAAAGTGGAGAACAAGTAGGTCACAAGTAGGCTGAGATATACGCCACTAAAGTGGAGAACAAGTAGGTCACAAGTAGGCTGAGATATACGCCGCTAAAGTGGAGAACAAGTAGGTCACAAGTAGGCTGAGATATATGCCGCTAAGGTGGAGAACAAGTAGGTCACAAGTAGGCTGAGATATATGCCGCTAAGGTGGAGAACAAGTAGGTCACAAGTAGGCTGAGATATATGCCGCTAAGGTGGAGAACAAGTAGGTCACAAGTAGGCTGAGATATATGCCGCTAAGGTGGAGAACAAGTAGGTCACAAGTAGGCTGAGATATATGCAGGTGGAGAACAAGTAGGTCACAAGTAGGCTGAGATATATGCCACTAAAGTGGAGAACAAGTAGGTCACAAGTAGGCTGAGATATACGCTGCTAAAGTGGAGAACAAGTAGGTCACAAGTAGGCTGAGATATACGCCACTAAAGTGGAGAACAAGTAGGTCACAAGTAGGCTGAGATATATGCCACTAAAGTGGAGAACAATCTAGAGCCTGGATGAGTGAGACAAGTAGGAACTTTATACGCTGCCAAAGTGGAGATATACGCTCTAAGTAGGGCACAAAGCTGAGTCACAGGCAGTGGAGAAAGAACTGAGATTAGGCTGAGATATACGCTGCTAAAGTGGAGAACAAGTAGGTCACAAGTAGGCTGAGATATATAACCAAAGGAGAACAAGTAGGTCACAAGGTACAAGCTAGGCTGAGACAACGCTAAAGTGGAGAACAAGTCACAAACCTGAGATATAATAAAGTGGATTTTAACAAGTAGGTCACAAGTAGGCTGAACAGCTAATAGTGAACACGAGGCAGTTTCACTCAAAGCAAGATAATTCAGTCATCTCAGAGCCTGGATGGTGAGACAGGAACTTTATTTATGCCATGAAAATTCTCTAGAGCAGGGCATTAAACTCAGTCACAGCAGGGGCCAGAATCTGGATTCAGGTCTAACCTGAGGGCCTAACAGGGTCACCTTTATAACCAGAAACTGTCAACCTTGTTTCACCAGTAACAAACTATGAACGAAAAAAACCTAGCACTGATAATAAATGATTTTAACATTTAAAAAGTTGAACAGATAAGTTCAAAGGCTCACAAACTGAGAAAAGTCAATTTATCAGTTCAAAAAGGTCAAAACATGAAAGTGAAATTGAAAAATCATGTTTAGAAAGGCAAATATTTTAGAAAGAATGTCAGAACCATGAGTTAGAAGGTCAAAATATTAAATAAAATTTGTAATCAGGAAATTAAAAGTCAAATTTTGAAGTGTGGGTCTAAAACACAGGTGTCAAGCTTGAGGCCCGGGGGCTAAATCCGGCCCTCAGGATGATCTGATATTTCTGTTCTAACTGTCCCATCAGTCTGAGGTCTGCAGATTTCCTCAAGTATAAAAATGTGAACTTATCCTGATGATTTAAGATATCCCTGTTAAATCATAAAATCTGAAAAAAAGTAAATTCCTTTGTGTTTTCATTTCATAATTTCAATTTTGCATTCTTCAGTTGTGAATTCAATCTATTATTTTAACCTTTTGTCTCATGTTTTGAACTTTTCAGCATATAACTTTGATTTTATCTAATAATTTTGGCTTTTTCCATTTATAATTTTGACTTTTTATCTCATATTTTGACTTTGTCTATTTATTATTTTCACTTTTAATCTCGTATTTTGAGCTTTTTGATTTATAATTTCAACCTTTATCTAATATTTTGAGCTTTTTAATTTAGAATTTCAACCTTTATCTCATGCACTGCCTGGCCAAAAAAAAAAGTCGCCACCTGGATTTAACTGAGCAAATAGGTATGAGCCTCCTATTGGATAATTACTGCATGGGCGATTATCTTTCAGCTGGCAACAAGTTATTTAACCCCAGCTGATGCAATGAGTAACTTCTCATTTCTTAAACAATGGATTTTTTCTTCCCTAATGGCACGGGCATATTCCAGGATGACAATGCCAGGATTCATCAGGCTCAGACTGTGAAAGACTGGTTCAGGGAGCATGAGACATCATTTTCACACATGGACTGGCCACCACAGAGTCCAGACCTTAACCCCACTGAGAATCTTTGGGATGTGCTGGAGAAGGCTTTGCGCAGTGGTCAGACTCTCCCATCATCAGTATTAAAATTAATGCAACACTGGATGGAGATAAATCTTGTGACATTGCAGAAGCTTATTGAAACAATGCCACAGCGAATGCGTGCTGTAATCAAAGCTAAAGGCGGTCCAACGAAATATTAGAGTGTGGGACCTTTTTTTTGGTGGCAACATTTTTTTTTAGCCAGGCAGTGTATATTGACCTTTTCAGTACACCATTTTACATATTAAGTCATATTTTTGCCTTCAAAACATGATTGTGACTTTCTTTTTGTATGTTTGCCCTTTTAAAGCATTACATCTAAGTTTGTGTTTTGACCTTTTGAACTAAAAAGTTTGACTTCTTATCTCAGATTTTGAGCCATTTAACTGGTCATTTTGACTTTTTTAAGTCTTAAATCGTTTATCATCAGTGCTGGTTTTTCCCCATAATGTATAACAGTTTGGTTTCATGTGGATCGTGTTTGGCCCTCAGGTTAGTCCAGTGTTAATCAACCAAAGAGCCAAATTGTTAAAATAATACCTTCAAAAGAGCCACAATCAAAGTGGTAAAAAGTGGCAAAAAAGGGTTAAAGTGGCATTAAAAATAAGTTAAACTGGTGAAATGGTCAAAAAGTGGCAAAAATTGATTGAAAATTAAGTTACAGGTGGCAAAATGGTCAAAAAACAGTAAAATATAGAAAAAAAATAGAAACTAAAATGGACAAAAGTGGCAAAAATGGGAAAAAAACTGGCATTCAATGGTCAAAGGCAGCTTGAATGTGCAAGAAGGGGCAAAGAATGGCAAAAGGGGGGTGAACATTGAAAATAGCATAAAGCAAGAAAACAAGGGGAAAACTGGTGAAAAATTGCAAAAATTGATAGAAAAACAAGTTAAAGGCGGCAAAACTGTTAAAAATGTGGCAAAAAATGAGTGGAGAGGGTAAAATGGAAGAAAGTGGCAAATTGGACAAACACTGGCATAGAAGTGGCAAAAAAATCGTGAAAATTGGGTATAAACTAATTAAAATTGATATAAAATAAGTTACAGGTGGCAAAAATGGTTTAAAAAAGTAAAACTGTGGCAAAAAATGGGTTAAGAGAGACTAAAATGGACAAAAGTGGCAAATTGGTCAAACACTGGCAAAGAAATTGCAAAATAAAGGCAAAAATTGGGTGGAAAAGTAGCTAAATTGATTAAAATATAGTTACAGGTGGCAAGAATGGTCAAAAAAATCTGTATAGATGTGGCAAAAATGAGTGAAAAGAGACTAAAATGGACAAAAATGGCTTAAATGGGGAAAAAAGCGGGATTCAGTGGATAAAGGCAGTTTAAATGGCTGAGAAGAGGCACATGGCAGGAAGTGGGAAAAAAATGCAAATAGTAGGACAAAAAAGAGAAAAACTGGTGAACAGGGGCAAAAGAAGTGGCAGACTTGGGCTTTAAAAGCTGTGAAATAGATTTAAAGTGGAAAAAAAGGGGGGAATTGCAAATAAGTGCAATGAACATATACAAATAAAAAATAAAGGTTGATGATTTAAACCAACTGTACGAGAGTGGGGAACAAACTGATCAATGTTTCTTGTAATGTATAATTTCTGAGGGTAAAGTCGACCTTTTTAAAGGTCTTCTGGGGGAATAATATTTCAAATGAAGACAGAAAGGGCCACATG
This sequence comes from Cheilinus undulatus, assembly GCF_018320785.1. NCBI lineage: Eukaryota > Metazoa > Chordata > Actinopteri > Labriformes > Labridae > Cheilinus > Cheilinus undulatus. The sequence continues at coordinate 3,262,553 of NC_054886.1, read as the reverse complement.
TGGCTCCAGAGCCAGGCGTTATCAATGGGTTAGACCAGAATCCAGAATCTGGCCCCCTCTGTGACTGAGTTTGACCCCCCTGTATTAGACTAACATCTGCCAACGGTCTAGGTGTTCATACCTGTGCTGTTATAGTCACGGATGTCTAAAGGGAAATATTCTAACATCATTTTGGTGAGAGCGTACTGTACGGTAGGAGCTACATAGTTAAGGTGAACTGTTTATCCTTAAACTCTGACTGGTCAGTTTAAATGGGGCAGACAGAGATCCACATTTACAGCTGCAGGCTGTTATTCTGAAGCAGAAACATCTCCACACCCTTTAGAAAGTTGTTAATATGCAGTCACTGAAGGCCTGTCTGAATCTGTTTGGTTATGGGCAGCACTTAAAAATGAACAAACAGCGCCCCCTGCTGCTGGCTAGGAGTGTCACATAATGCTCAGAATTCTCTCTGACTAAAGATGTTTGGATAAAAATGCCAGCACTCCCCTCTACGTAGTTTGAAGTGATGATTATGTTTTATGGATTTATGTGTTCTCTGGGCGTCTGCCTCTCCATGTGTTCATGAATTCAGAATAAAACTCCAGTTATCAGGAGTGATTTTATCAGTGCCTCTCCATGTGTTCATGAATTCAGAAGAAAACTCCAGTTATCAGGAGTGATTTTATCAGTGCACTCACTGGTTTCCAGTCACTGGTTTCCACAGGACTGTACCACATGGACGCAGCTGTGCTTTTATTTGTTAAACTGTATGAAAACAGACATTATTCTAAGATCTTCCAACTTCTCTCTAGCTGGCATCGTGTTTTGGTGAAAGGAGTGCTGACCAACGGCCTGGTGTCTGTGTACGAGCTGGACTATGGCAAACATGAGCTGGTGGACTGCAGCCAGCTCAGACCTCTGATCAAAGAGTTCACACAGCTGCCGTTCCAGGGAATCACGGCCCAGCTGGCTGGTGAGTCCTGCACACGTCGATCATAACATCCAGATCAGCCTCACAGATTTCACATAGAAAATCCAAATATATGATGCAGTTTCTGACCTCTTCTGACCAGCTTCTACTGTTTTTCTGATCAACAGTCACCTTTGGTCACTGTGACGTGAGAAAACAAGGTGTTTAGAGGCAGCCATGCTTGTGTTTTAACCGCTCTTACCAGGGGTTTAATGAGGACTTTCGTGTTAATAGATCTTTAAGTCTGTAAGAATCGCATCAACTTTGAACCCTGTCTTTGGTAGGGGTGAAGCAGAGGCAGTGGTCAGAAGAAGCGTCCATCGTCTTCAGGAACCACGTGGAGAAGAAGCCTCTGGTCGCCCAGCTGGAGGCCCTGCAGGAGGCTCCCTACCCCTGGGACAGGAGGGCCACGGTCTTCCTTGTGGACACGTCCCAGGAGGAGAGGGACATCTGGGTGCACGACATCATGGCTGAATTTGCTGATGAGCTGACCCACGAGCTGTAGACGGCGTACTTTCATCTGCAGGTCTGATCTGTGGAGCAGCAGCCGTTAGCTTGAGGAGTCAGAGAAGAGTAGAGCTCAGACGTCTGAGAGGACTGACAGGAACGTGAACTACAGCAGTAGCTAGAGAGAGTAGGACATGGAGTGGTTTGTGGTACTAGTAGGAGTTTTAGGCACTAGCTTCTCTTTTTGGGCTTATAAAGAATTTGTGAAGGCTGAAGTTTGACAATGGGACCTTTGAAAGGTGTTGACTCACAAATATTCTCAGAGCAGAGCTGAAAACACCTGAAAACCTGCAGCCTGAGCACCGTTCGACTGTTTGAATCAATCAAAAATACATCATGAAGAATGAAACTGGCTTGTGATTGTGATTTGAGAGTTGTAAAGTTTACAGAGTTAACCCTGTCACTGCTGTACGGTTGTGAAGTTTGGTTAACCGTTTGAGCAATCTTAGCTTTTGAACTGTGAAGTCTTTTAAAAAGTCATTCCACGTTTCTAACTTTAGGAATAACATCCCAGATTGTGAGTGCCGAGGGTTTACTGGAGGAGATCCACATGTCAGTTCTGACTGCAGTAACTCAAGGCTGCAGCTGCTAGCGCTACGATGCTAGCTCTGTTAGAGCAGGGCTTCTCAATGTTTCTGGACCCCCAGAATAAAGGTTCTAGAGACCGGGGACCCCCACTGAACCTGAAGGTGGTTGAACTCAGCCGTGAACGTTCTAGAACAGTCGTGGAGACGAGGCTGAAATAAAACGGATTAAAACGCCAAAAACTGATGGAAAAGGTCAAGAGAACCTGGACGCAACCGAGGACCTCCACCGGAAGTCGGAAAGTCACCGCCATATCTCGTCTTCTAATACCAGAAGTCACTTGAACTGAACTTCTTCTTCATTGTTTTCTCCGTGTGTTTCCGCCATGTTAATAGAGGCAAGTTCACCAAGTAAGGAAATATGAGTAGATGAAAAATTTGTGAGTTTTCAGGCTAACAAGCACAGCGATAACATTACATTTATTTTAATGAATCTACTTATGATCCAAATTCACGTAGCACTGAGTGCAGAAATAATATGTGAAGGGAGATTGGCTGGCCAGACGTCTACATCGTCTGGCAACATGGCGGCAGCCAACCTCATGTCTCATATTATGTCTGTGCTAATTGATGCGTGAATTTGGATCATAAATCGATTCATTAAAACAAAATAAATTAGGGCTGTCAAAATTGATGCGTTAATGCAGATTAATCCATCATCATGATTAATCTGAGTAAAAATTTTAATCCAATTAACCCATCTCCAGTGCAGAATGACTCAAAATCCCTGAAACGTCTCTGGGAACGCATTTCGGGCAGTTTGTCCAAGTAGGCTTACCGTCGAGCATGCCCCCACGCATGTGCCAATTGGCCGTTGATCTGGTAGTGACCAACCAGCTCGATATGGAAGACGCCAAACAGCACGTTGGCCCTCTCGATGGGAAATCTGAGTACAAAAAAAACAAGACAGAACAGTGGACCGACATAAAGTATCATGCACATTCTGTAGGAAGGAGTTTTCACCGACGCACTTCCAGCTTAAAATACCACATTAACGCGAAGCATACGTTCGTCTGGGATTCTGCTAGCACTTTGGCTAACGCGTTGCCAAGGACTTTTTATGCACTTTTTGATGTGCTTTTTTTCTCATGTTGCCAAATTTAAAAGGGACACTATGAATAAAAGTGAATATTTTCATCAAATTGATCTGTATTGTTTTGAAATTTGACATTACCAGCTGCTCACTGGGTGCCAAACATGTCTGGCCCGGCTACATTTCTTGATTTAAAAATTTGGCCTAGTTGAATTTGTAATTGAATAGCCCTGGCATATATATTCCCCTCTTTCTTGAGTCTGTCTGCTGATGCAAAATGAAACGCGATTAATATGATTAAAAATGAGTGATATTTAATCATGATTAATCGAAATTCATCCACAGCAACCCTGTGATTAATCTGATTAAAATTTGTAATCGTTTGGCACCACTAAAATAAATGTAACATTATTGCTGTGTCTGTTAACCCGAAAACTTGCCAATTTTTTGTCTACTTTTATTTCCTTATGTGACGAACTAGCCTCTATCAAAATGGTGGCCACACAGGGAGAAACAACAAAGAAGTTCAGTTCAAGAGACTTCTGGTAGTAGAGGACGAGATATGGCGGTGATTTTCTGACTTCTGGTGTGAAGTGGAGGTCCTCGGATGCATCCAGGTCGCTCTCGAAAAGGTGGTGAAATGGGATTTTGAAAGTAGTAGAAATGGGTTAGAAGTGGCAAAAATTAGATAAAAGTGGCAAAACAATACGCAAACTTGGAAATCTGGATGAAAGAGGCAAAAACGGGCATAAAAGTGGTAAAAGGGGATTAAAAAGTGCCTAAAATGGGATTAAACTGGCAACAATGGGTTAACTGAGGCATGAAAATAGGCAGAAATTGGCATAAATAGGTCAAACTGAGAAATAGTGAAATGTGGTTAAAATGGGCACAGATAGATGTAAAGGTGGTCTAAGATGCTTTATATAAAACTGGTGGGAAAAGTTCAGAAAGCATTTAAATTTGGCAGAATTGGTTTAAAGTGATAAACGTGTAATTTGAAAGAAAATCTTAATTTGTTTTTAAGGCATCTGGCGACCCCGAAGGGGGTCCGACCCCAGCGTTGAGAACCGATGTGGTCGAGGATTTTCACTGTCTTAGTGGATAAACTCTAACCTTACAAAGCAGATGGATTCGCCCGTTTCCGTGTTTCTGCTCCCATTTTAACCTTTTGGGCCCGGTTAGAAAGTGGCAGGACCAATCAGCGATGAGGGGCAGTACTTTCAGGCACGGCGGAGTCGTGACATAAGCAAGCAGCAGCAAGAGGCCGGTGGAGTTGTAGTGGAAGAGATTAGCGTGGATGCTGCTAAAGCGCCAGTTTTATCAGAACTTGACATCATTTCTTGGTTAAAAGAAGAACAAAGAACAGCAGTGAGTTGTTTTCTTTTCAAAAATGACAAGAGTCGTGTACTGACATGTCTACAGTCGCCATGGTTACCGTTATTCAGTTCTCTATGGATTTACTCCTCGGTCGCGGCTACGTCACGTTTTGTTGCTCTGATTGGCCCGTAGAGATGTGACAGACAGAACGTTCATCCAATCACCTTCTGAGTTTTTTCAAAGGCTCTGCCCTTTGCCAAACACTGTCTATGAGAGGTTTACCAGATCCATCTGGCGTGTCCGGTTAGATAAATCTACTGGACTGCACTTACATAAACAGGGTTCGTTTCAGTGGTAAATGAATGCAAATACTCTCTTAATCTTAGATTTTTAAATAGTTTGTGCTCTGGTGTCAAATATCAGCTTGATTTTGGAATTTATTCTAGGATGTGTCAAAAAATAAAACTCTGAAAGTTTGGGATGTGCAGAAAGTTCTCCACTGTTAAACCTAGAGAAGCTGAAGCTCTGTTATTGTTAAAGACATTCTGATGACTTTGTAATGAACTATTTAACACTTGTGTTGGAGTAGCTAGTCTATAATGACTTTTTTTGGAATAAAGTCTGTGGAACAGTTTGATTGTAAACAGTTCTGTTACTAATTTAATAAATTATATCAAACATATTTTCTTGTCTATTTTAAATAAAAGGAACGTTCAGAAAACACAGAAGTTTTACGTCTTTATTAAAGAAAACATTCCACTCTTATTTACAGCACACATGGGCGTAGCACAGGGGGCCCGCAGGAGGGAGGGGCCTGTACGGAAGCCCATTTGGGTCAAATAAAAAAGACAAAAATGTGAAAATACAGCAATTCTTGAAAAAAATTCTAAGTCAAAATTATGAAATAAAAGGGCAGAATAATAAGATGAAGAAAGTCATGATTATGAGATAAAAAGTCAGAATTATGAGATAAAAAGTCAGATTTTTTTTTAAGTGGCAGAAATGGGCTTCCACGTGCCTACAATGAAAAGTGTGTTTTTATTTTATCTTTCTTAGTGATTAGTGTCATTATTGTATCAAAAGTGACTACATGAATAAGTCAACAGAAAGAAATTTGTATCAAATAGAGTCAAATACAACTCTGGGATTCTGGGGGGCCCTCTCCTAAAAATGTCCAAATAGTGTGATCCAGCACTACAAAAAAAATGAAAGTATATTTAATTAAGCCAAAAAATGGTTAAAAAAAGTTCATAAATTGGTAAATGATGGTTAAAAATACATCAGAATGCATATATATTAGTAAAAATGATTGAACATTTGTTGCTTGGCTAGCCGGCTAAGGGGAGCCCTGTGTAATCTTCTTTCTAGGGGCCCTAAATCCCTAGCTACGCCCCTGACAGCACATATATTACACACATCCTTTCCACTTTAACAGTCCAGCTGAGACAGAGATAGGCACGTATGTTATAGAGGTCTAGAGCTAAGCTAATGTGGTCAGAGAGAGTCAGGTACACCATTTATGGTACACAGCTGTCCTGGTCAGCGAATGGAGAGCATCATCACGAACTCTGGAGGGAAGAGACAGGAGACATGTGGTGAGAATAAAAACTGTAGAAATCAGGGAGACAGGAGACATGAGGTGAGAATAACAACTGTAGAAAGTCAGGGAGACAGGAGAAATGAGGTGAGAATAACAACTGTAGAAAGTTAGGGAGACAGGAGACATGAGGTGAGAATAACAGCTTAGAAAGTCAGGGAGACAGGAGACGTGAGGTGAGAATAACAACTTTAGAAAGTCAGGGAGACAGGAGATGTGAGGTGAGAATAACAGCGGTAGAAAGTCAGGGAGACAGGAGACATGAGGTGAGAATAACAGCTTAGAAAGTCAGGGAGACAGGAGACGTGAGGTGAGAGAACAACTTTAGAAAGTCAGGGAGACAGGAGATGTGAGGTGAGAATAACAGCTGTAGAAAGTCAGGGAGACAGGAGACATGAGGTGAGAATAACAACTTTAGAAAGTCAGGGAGACAGGAGACGTGAGGTGAGAATAACAACTGTAGAAAGTCAGGGAGACAGGAGGCATGAGGTGAGAATAACAACTTTAGAAAGTCAGGGAGACAGGAGACATGAGGTGAGAATAACAGCCGTAGAAAGTCAGGGAGACAGGAGACGTGAGGTGAAAATAACAGCTGTAGAAAGTCAGGGAGACAGGAGACATGAGGTGAGAATAACAGCTGCAGAAAGTCAGGGAGACAGGAGACATGAGGTGAGAATAACAGCTGTAGAAAGTCAGGGAGACGGGGGACATGAGGTGGGAATAACAGCTGCAGAAATTCAGGGAGACAGGAGGCATGAGGTGAGAATAACAGCTGTAGAAAGTCAGGGAGACAGGAGACATGAGGTGGGAATAACAGCTGTAGAAAGTCAGGGAGACAGGAGACATGAGGTGAGAATAACAGCTGTAGAAGGTCAGGGAGACAGGAGATATGAGGTGAGAATAACAGCTGTAGAGACTCGGAGACAGAAGACGTGAGGTGAGAATAACAGCTGTAGAAAGTCAGGGAGACTGGAGACATGAGGTGAGAATAACAGCCGTAGAAAGTCAGGGAGACAGGAGACATGAGGTGAGAATAACAGCTGTAGAAAGTCAGGGAGACAGGAGACATGAGGTGGCAATAACAGCTGTAGAGAGTCAGGGAGACAGGAGACATGAGGTGAGAATAACAGCTGTAGGAAGTCAGGAAGACACGAGAAATGAGGTAAGAATAACAGCTGTAGAAAGTCAGGGAGACGGGGGACATGAGGTGGGAATAACAGCTGCAGAAATTCAGGGAGACAGGAGGCATGAGGTGAGAATAACAGCTGTAGAAAGTCAGGGAGACAGGAGACATGAGGTGGGAATAACAGCTGTAGAAAGTCAGGGAGACAGGAGACATGAGGTGAGAATAACAGCTGTAGAAGGTCAGGGAGACAGGAGATATGAGGTGAGAATAACAGCTGTAGAGACTCGGAGACAGAAGACGTGAGGTGAGAATAACAACTTTAGAAAGTCAGGGAGACTGGAGACATGAGGTGAGAATAACAGCCGTAGAAAGTCAGGGAGACAGGAGACATGAGGTGAGAATAACAGCTGTAGAAAGTCAGGGAGACAGGAGACATGAGGTGGCAATAACAGCTGTAGAGAGTCAGGGAGACAGGAGACATGAGGTGAGAATAACAGCTGTAGGAAGTCAGGAAGACACGAGAAATGAGGTAAGAATAACAGCTGTAGAAAGTCAGGGAGACAGGAGACATGAGGTGAGAATAACAGCTGTAGAAAGTCATGGAGACAGGAGACATGAGGTGAGAATAACAGCTGTAGAAAGTCATGGAGACAGGAGACATGAGGTGAGAGTAACAACTGTAGAAAGTCAGGGAGACAGGAGACATGAGGTGAGAATAACAACTGTAGAAGGTCAGGGAGACAGGAGATATGAGGTGAGAATAACAGCTGTAGAAGGTCAGGGAGACAGGAGATATGAGGTGAGAATAACAGCTGTAGAGACTCGGAGACAGAAGATGTGAGGTGAGAATAACAACTTTAGAAGGTCAGGGAGACTGGAGACATGAGGTGAGAATAACAGCCGTAGAAAGTCAGGGAGACAGGAGACATGAGGTGGCAATAACAGCTGTAGAGAGTCAGGGAGACAGGAGACATGAGGTGAGAATAACAGCTGTAGGAAGTCAGGAAGACACGAGAAATGAGGTAAGAATAACAGCTGTAGAAAGTCAGGGAGACAAGAGACATGAGGTGAGAATAACAGCTGTAGAAAGTCAGGGAAACAGGAGACATGAGGTGGGAATAACAGCTGTAGAAAGTCAGGGAGACAGGAGACATGAGGTGAGAATAACAACTGTAGAAGGTCAGGGAGACAGGAGATATGAGGTGAGAATAACAGCTGTAGAGACTCGGAGACAGAAGACGTGAGGTGAGAATAACAACTTTAGAAAGTCAGGGAGACTGGAGACATGAGGTGAGAATAACAGCCGTAGAAAGTCAGGGAGACAGGAGACATGAGGTGAGAATAACAGCTGTAGAAAGTCAGGGAGACTGGAGACATGAGGTGGCAATAACAGCTGTAGAGAGTCAGGGAGACAGGAGACATGAGGTGAGAATAACAGCTGTAGGAAGTCAGGAAGACACGAGAAATGAGGTAAGAATAACAGCTGTAGAAAGTCAGGGAGACAGGAGACATGAGGTGAGAATAACAGCTGTAGAAAGTCAGGGAAACAGGAGACATGAGGTGAGAATAACAACTGTAGAAAGTCAGGGAGACAGGAGACATGAGGTGAGAATAACAACTGTAGAAGGTCAGGGAGACAGGAGATATGAGGTGAGAATAACAGCTGTAGAAGGTCAGGGAGACAGGAGATATGAGGTGAGAATAACAGCTGTAGAGACTCAGAGACAGAAGATGTGAGGTGAGAATAACAACTTTAGAAAGTCAGGGAGACTGGAGACATGAGGTGAGAATAACAGCCGTAGAAAGTCAGGGAGACAGGAGACATGAGGTGGCAATAACAGCTGTAGAGAGTCAGGGAGACAGGAGACATGAGGTGAGAATAACAGCTGTAGGAAGTCAGGAAGACACGAGAAATGAGGTAAGAATAACAGCTGTAGAAAGTCAGGGAGACAGGAGACATGAGGTGAGAATAACAGCTGTAGAAAGTCAGGGAAACAGGAGACATGAGGTGAGAATAACAACTGTAGAAAGTCAGGGAGACAGGAGACGTGAGGTGAGAATAACAGCTGTAGAAAGTCAGGGAGACAGGAGACATGAGGTGAGAATAACAGCTGTAGAAAGTCAGGGAAACAGGAGACATGAGGTGAGAATAACAACTGTAGAAAGTCATGGAGACAGGAGACATGAGGTGAGAATAACAACTGTAGAAAGTCAGGGAGACAGGAGACATGAGGTGAGAATAACAGCTTTAGAAAGTCAGGGAGACTGGGGACATGAGGTGGGAATAACAGCTGTAGAAAGTCAGGGAGACAGGAGACATGAGGTGAGAATAACAACTGTAGAAGGTCAGGGAGACAGGAGATATGAGGTGAGAATAACAGCTGTAGAAGGTCAGGGAGACAGGAGATATGAGGTGAGAATAACAGCTGTAGAGACTCGGAGACAGAAGATGTGAGGTGAGAATAACAACTTTAGAAAGTCAGGGAGACTGGAGACATGAGGTGAGAATAACAGCCGTAGAAAGTCATGGAGACAGGAGACATGAGGTGAGAATAACAACTGTAGAAAGTCAGGGAGACAGGAGATATGAGGTGAGAATAACAGCTGTAGAGACTCGGAGACAGAAGATGTGAGGTGAGAATAACAACTTTAGAAAGTCAGGGAGACAGGAGACATGAGGTGGCAATAACAGCTGTAGAGAGTCAGGGAGACAGGAGACATGAGGTGAGAATAACAGCTGTAGGAAGTCAGGAAGACACGAGAAATGAGGTAAGAATAACAGCTGTAGAAAGTCAGGGAGACAGGAGACATGAGGTGAGAATAACAGCTGTAGAAAGTCAGGGAAACAGGAGACATGAGGTGAGAATAACAACTGTAGAAAGTCAGGGAGACAGGAGACGTGAGGTGAGAATAACAGCCGTAGAAAGTCAGGGAGACAGGAGACGTGAGGTGAGAATAACAGCTGTAGAAAGTCAGGGAGACAGGAGACATGAGGTGAGAATAACAACTGTAGAAAGTCAGGGAGACAGGAGACGTGAGGTGAGAATAACAGCCGTAGAAAGTCAGGGAGACAGGAGACATGAGGTGAGAATAACAGCTGTAGAAAGTCAGGGAGACAGGAGACATGAGGTGGCAATAACAGCTGTAGAGAGTCAGGGAGACAGGAGACATGAGGTGAGAATAACAGCTGTAGGAAGTCAGGAAGACACGAGAAATGAGGTAAGAATAACAGCTGTAGAAAGTCAGGGAGACAGGAGACATGAGGTGAGAATAACAGCTGTAGAAAGTCAGGGAAACAGGAGACATGAGGTGAGAATAACAACTGTAGAAAGTCAGGGAGACAGGAGACATGAGGTGAGAATAACAGCCGTAGAAAGTCAGGGAGACAGGAGACGTGAGGTGAGAATAACAGCCGTAGAAAGTCAGGGAGACAGGAGACGTGAGGTGAGAATAACAGCCGTAGAAAGTCAGGGAGACAGGAGACGTGAGGTGAGAATAACAGCCGTAGAAAGTCAGGGAGACAGGAGACGTGAGGTGAGAATAACAGCTGTAGAAAGTCAGGGAGACAGGAGACATGAGCTGAGAATAACAACTGTAGAAAGTCAGGGAGACAGGAGACATGAGGTGAAAATAACAGCCGTAGAAAGTCAGGGAAACAGGTTAAAGTTGTGTTGCTCACCTTCAAAGTCAATGTTCCCGTCTGCATTAATGTCCAGCTCCTTCAGGATCTCCTCCAGCTCTCCTTTCTTTAACTTCTCTCCCAGCAGTGATTTAATCGCCTCTTTCATCTCATCCTGGTTGATTTTTCCATCTCCATCCAGATCAAACTTTCACCCAGAAAAGAGAGAAACAACTTCATAAGTGATGCTTTTATCATCTGAAGCTGGAAAGTCTCCAGTCCACCTGACAGTGTCCTTCCCTCTCTGTGAGTCCTGGATCAGTTCACTGAGTTTAGAGGAGTTCAGGATCACTGGCCACAGGTCAGTGCTGCTGGTTTGTATTTAATCTGATAGTGGACATGTATAGCGCTTGTCTAGTCATGTGACTTCTCGAAGGTCACACCTACACGTTCTCTCACTGACGGTAGAGGACTACCCATCAGTGTTAGCTAATCCTATTGGTAAGCTGCATTTACACACTGCTGACGCAGCAGTGGGAGGTCAGTCGGGGGTTAGGAATCCTGCTCCAGGACGCCGACATGTGACTGCAGGAGCTGGGGATCGAACCCACGACCTTCTGACTGTGAGACGACCACTGATCCACAGTCCCCACATATCTGGATGTGTTTTATCTACTGATAATAAACAGAGCTGTTATAATAACTATAATAAAGAGAGCATATTGTTGTTGACTGACCTGGACAAAAGCCGACTGGAGCTCCTTCAGTCCCAGCATATGAGCGGTCTCCCCCATCATCCTGGGCCCCATCAGCTCAACAAAGTCTTCAAAATCCATCAGTCCCCCCACTGGAGAGAGGAGAGCAGTCAGGGGCCGGGATGACAAAACACCAAAATATTAACTCATAATCAGCGTCTCACTCAGGGGTGTCAAACTCAAGGCCCGGGGGCCAAATCCGGCCCATGGCACAGATCCTATTTTTAATATAACTGGCCCACCAGTATGAGGTCGGCAGGTTTACTCCAGTATAAAAATCTAAATTTAACCTCGATGACTAAAATTTCCTTAAGTCATTAGAGGTAGAAATAGTTAAAACAATTAGATCAAAAGTTAGGAATGTGGGAAAATAAATTTGTGTTTTCATTTCATGTTTTCTAATCTGCATCTCACAGTTATGACTTAAGCTTATGGTTTTGACTTTCAGTATGATATTTTAACTTTTCAAATTCACAATTTTAATTTTTAAGTCAAATTTTGACGTTTAAGACTTATGAAATTGAATTTTATCTTACATTTTGACATTTTCAACTCTAGCTTTGAATTTTAATTGCAAATATTAACCTTTTCTATTCAAAATCTTAAATCTTTAGCTCATCTTTGGACCTTAAAAACTCAAAATATTTAATTTTACTTGATATTTTGACATTGAAAACTCATTATTTAGAATTTTATCTTATATTTTGACCTCTAAAACTCTTGATTTTGAATTTTATCTTATATTTTGACCTTTAAAACTCTTGATTTTGAATTTTATCTTATATTTTGACCTTTAAAACTCTTGATTTTGAATTTTATCTGATATTTTGACCTTTAAAACTCTTGATTTTGAATTTTATCTTATATTTTAACCTTTAAAACTCTTGATTTTGAATTTTATCTGATATTTTGACCTTTAAAACTCTTGATTTTGAATTTTATCTTATATTTTGACCTTTAAAACTCTTGAATTTGAATTTTATCTGATATTTTGACCTTTAAAACTCATTATTTAGAATTTTATCTTATATTTTGACCTTTAAACCTCTTGATTTTGAATTTTATCTGATATTTTGACCTTTAAAACTCATTATTTAGAATTTTATCGTATATTTTGATCTTTCAAACTCTTAGTTCATCTCATAGTTTCACCTTCTAAACTCTTGATTTAGAATTTTTTTCATGACATTTTTAACTCCTTAAATATAACATTTAATCCCAAATATTGACTTTTTGGATTCAAAATTTTAAACTATATCATCTTTCTGACCTTTCAAAGTCATGATTTTGATATTTTTAGGACTTTAACTCTTAAAGATCACGGTTTTTACTCTTTCTTTTAAATCTCAGAATCATTTACCATCATCGTTATGTTTTTCCTCTATAATTTGTCACTGGTGAAGATGAGGTGGACAGTTTATGGGAACTTTGACCCAGTCCGGCCCTCAGGTTAGACCCAAACTCAGACTTGGGCCCCTGCTGTGCTTGAGTCTGACACCCCTGCTCTAACTGTGTGTTCATTTCCTATTATCTGCTCACTTCTCATTTTGATCTGCTGCACTATCTCCAGCAGCTCCATCTCTGTGGGCATGTACCCCATGGTCCTCATGCACTCAGCCACATCCTTGTAGTTCAGGTAGCCGTCCTGGTCGTAGTCAAACTCTTTAAAGGCCTCCTGCAGCTCTTTAGACACAGAAGAGACTTCAGTTATCAGAGATCTCAGCTGCCACAGTCTGCAGGATCTCAGCTCTAATATCAAAAGAAAACCCCGTTAAAACCAAAGGTTTCATTTAGAGAAAGGTAGACACCCAACACCTCAGAGAAAGGACCAGCAAACATTTATAAGAGTGATATGAACGCCAGCTCTGGAGCCACATGCGGCTCTTTTCTGTCTTTATTTGAAATATTCTTCCCCAAGAAAAAAACTTTAACCTCAGAAGTTATACATTACGTCACATTGATCAGTTTGTTCTCTCCTCTTGTACAGTTGGTCTAAACTGTCTTTTTAAGCCCAAGTTTTTCACTTCTTTTGCTGCTTTTCACCAGTCTTTTCTTTTTTCTCCTGCTATTTGCATTTTTTCCACTTTTTTCCATGTTTGCTTCTCATTTATTTAAACCGCCTTTTTCCATTGAATGCTACTTTTTCCCCTTTTTTGCCACCTTTGTCCATTTTAGTCCCTTTTCACTTATTTTTGTCACATTTTTGAACCATTTTTGTCACCTGTAACTTGTTTTCTAAATCAATTTTGCCACTTTTTCCACCCAATTTTTGCCAGTTTTCACCAATTTTTTGCCACGTCTTTGCCAGTTTTTTAACACTTTTTGCCTCTTTTGTCTTTTTTAGTCTCTTTTTACTCATTTTTGCCACATTTCTGACCGTTTTTGACCATTTGTGCCACCCTTGACTCAATTTTTATTCAATTCTGATACTTTTTCACCCAATTTTTGCCAATTTCCATCAATTTTTGCCAGTTCTTTGCCTCTTTTGTCCATTTTAGTCTCTTTTCACTCATTTTTGGCCACATTTTTGACCATTTTTGCCACCTCTAACACATTTTTTTAATCAGTTTTGCTACTTTTTCACCCAATATTTGCCAGTTTTCATCAATTTGCTTCTTTTGTCCATTTGAGTCCCTTTTCACTTTTTTTGCCACATTTATACAGTTTTTGATCATTTTTGCCATCTATAACTCATTTTTTAATTAATTTTGCTACTTTTTTTACCAAATTTTTTCCCAATTTTTATATATTTTGCCACTTTTTCGCCAGTTTTTGACCAGTTTGCCTCTTTTGTCTATTTTAGCCTCTCTTCACTCACATTTTTTGCCACATTTTTGATCAGTTTTGCCATCTGTAAAACGTTTTTTTGTTATCAATTTTTGCGATTTTACACCAGTTTTCATGTTGTTTTCTTGCTTTTACTATTTTCAATCCCCCCCCCCCTTTGCTATTTTTGCCCTTTCTTGCACATTTAAGCTACCTTTTACTATTGAATGCCAGTTTTTTCCCATTTTTGCCTCTTTTGTCCATTTTAGCCTCTTTTTACTCATTTTTGCCACATTTTTGATCAGTTTTCCCACCTGTTATTCATTTTTTTGTCATCAATTTTTGTGATTTTTCACCCGTTTTCGCCTTGTTTTCTTGCTTTTTGCAATCCCCTCTTTGCCACTCTATACCCCTTCTTGCACATTTAAGCTGCCTTTTACCATTGAATGACAGTTTTTTTTCCCATTTTTGCCACTTTTGTCCATTTTAGTTACTAATTTTTGCCACATTTGACTGTTTTTCAATTATTTTGCCATCTTTAACTTAATTTTTCAACAAATTTTTTCCACTTTTTGATCATTTCACAACTTTAACTTATCTTTATTGCCACTTTAACCATTTTTCGCCACTTTTCACCACCTAGATTGTGGCTCAAAGTTTTTTTTTTTAAATAGTTTGGCTCTTTGGTTGAGCTGGGTTGAGTAACACTGGTTTATAACATTGACTGTTAAACACACGTGACACAGTTTCAGTCCAAAATACGGATGGGTGGTGCTGTATGCAGGCAAAACTTCACAATGATAATAATTATTATTATTAATAATGATGTTGATCTGTTTCACTCACCATCCAGTTCAGCCTGGGCTAACTCTCTGTCCTGCAAACAAAGAAACAAAGATGTTGAATTCTAAATCTGCTCTCATAAAGTCAGATGAATCCTGTGCAAAACTAAAAACTAGTAAAACGTTTTAAAACCAGTTTGATGTACTAGTGAGAAGAAAGGACCTTTGGTTAAATTTATCTCCACACACTGAGAGCTGTGACTGAGGTCAGTTTCATGGTCCTGCAGACAACAGGTGAGCATAAACACGCTCAAGCAGCCATGTGTTTGCCAGCCTCTCCTCTGGATTAGACTAATGTGTGCTGGCAGTAAGTCTGGACTAATGAGACTCTAATACTAAAGACACAGCAGGCTTAGTGAGCACAGCTCAGCTACACAAGTGCAATCTAAACTGTTGAATGTTGGTGTTTGACACAGATCTCAGCTGTTTAACTCGCTGATTCTGAAACTGAAAACCTCGTACAGAAACGTGAGACCCCAGCCTGCTTAGAAAGAGCGCTGTAAAGACTTTTAAAGAGTAAAGAGCGCTGTGGTCAACAGGATGTCCCATCCCAAACTCACCGCCCCAAAAACACTGTTGAGCACAGAGTTGTAGACTTTGTTCATGCTCTCAGTGTTCTTCTTGGACTTCTTTGAGGATTTCTTGGGCGTGTCGGAGACTGACCCCTCCTTGCTTTCTTTTCTACAGAGAAAAACATGTAAAAATCTGTGTTAATAATCAAAAATGTCTAATACCTATCAGCCAGCGGGGTACATGAACTTGGACCAGGAGTCGACGTGAATCCAGCGTTCTTAGATCATGGTGACAGGTGGACTAGAGAAACGCTGGAACACTAAACTCTGACAGAAACTCTGAGAGGAAGCATCGCTCACCCGTCTGTTGAGGCTGAATCAACAGAGGTAGTAGACGGTGTCCTGTCTCCTGCTTTGGACATGCTGTGAATAAACAAAGAGCCTGAAGTCAGCCCGGCAGATGCAGCAGCAGCTCCTGTATGCTTGAGTCTATGGTACTTCAGAGAGCCAAACCTGGAATGGAGATCTGTGGCTACTTCACAAACCTGCTCTGCCCTTCCTGTCCTCCTTCAGTGGTGCTCCACTTCTGTTGTGAATGGCTCTACTCAGTTTTTCCTTCACCTCTTTCCAACAGGAAGGCTTAAGAGGTGATTACCTGGCTAAAGATGCGGCCAACGATTAGAAAGCAAAACGTGGAGCGGCAGTGTGACTGATGGGACTTCTAAGAAGGATGTCTGCCTTCAAGGCCTCAAAGGTGGACGTCTTCTTCTCTGTAAAGAATCAAATATTACAGACTCAAAGCAACCTGGGCTCCCATTACACCTGAGCAGTGCCACAGGCTGATCGCCTCCATGCCACGCCGCACTGATGCAGTAATTCATGCAAAAGGAGACCCAACCAAGTATTGATGCATAGAAATGAACATACTTTTCAGAAGACTGACATTTCTGTTTAAAATATCCTTTTTTTATTGATCTTATGTAATATTTTAATTTTCTGAGACACTGAATTTTAGGTTTTCATTATCTGTAAGCCATAATTGTCAACATCTAAGATATAAAGGCTTGAAATATTTCACTCTGTGTGTAATGAGTCTATATAATATATGGGTCTACCTTTCAGAAACAAGTGACAAAAAATATTAAACTTTTTTATGATATTCTAATTTTTGAGATGCACCTGTAATTTAGCCATGGTTAAAAAAATGCTCATAAATTGGGAAATGATGGTTAAAAATACATCCAAATGCATTTATATTTGTAAAAATGATGCAACATTTGTTGCTTGGCTAGCCGGCTAAGGGGGGCCCTGTGTAATTTTCTCTCTAGGGGCCCTAAATCCCTAGCTACGCCCCTGATCATGAGATGTAGAAGAGAATGCCTTGAGCAGGTGAATTTTCCTCTGGGAATGTTTTACTCCAGGGTGAAGATGCTGCATCCTCTTCACTACCCTGCAGATATAAAGCATGCTGACTCATTACTACCAGTGTTATGTAGATTTCTGCTCACATTGCTGTCAGAGCCTTGATGTCTGAACATTGACTGATGCTGCTTCTCCCCAGACTGCTCAGAGAGCCGTCTACAGCTCATTAGTACCCGACCCTTTTACTGAGGGTCATGTATTCACATACATGCAGGTGCAGCTACAGTTGGTGGGGATAGCGTGTGCTGTGACGACGCTGTGAGACGCTACCTGTGGGGATAGCGTCTCTGGATCAATGACTATGGTGAAAAATGGAGGACACCACGGTGTGTTCAAGGGTTTTATCCTGCAGTCAGCACGGGTCAGCTTGGAGCTTAAAAATGATTACTGTGTCACAGTCATGGTGACGGCGTGTCCTGAAAATAAATCACTGTTCTTTCTGTAGTTCTTGGATCTGAACTGAGTGGACGTAAAACCGGGAAGTCCATCAGCACAGCAGGATGATGTTCACTAGTTTCCAGCTGATCAGGCTGTGCGGTCCTGTTACAAACACAGAAGCACCCCTGACTGCTCGTCCACCACAGACGACATAATCAGCAAGTTTCCCCAAAACAGGCCTGATGCCTCAGCCCTCTGAGAACAGGATTCAAACTGCTATTTTTAAAGGTTTTTATTCAGACAGTCCTGCTTTAACCATGGCAGACACATCATCAGTTCAGATCATATCTGAAAAATCAAACACACCATGGTTAGAGCAGAGTGAGGTCAGATGAGCTGAACTCACTGTTAGACGTGTGAGCAAACATTCATGCCTCATAGGTTTGGGTTTCTTTAATCTGAAGTAGACTCGTGTACTTCCCTCCCATCAGGGACACACTGGAGCTGAATCTGAAACTTTAGTAGAAAAATGAAATCAAGAAGAAAGACTCAGTTCTGTTTGTAAAAATACATTTTTATACCCACATAGATGATCCATTTACACTGAAATATTTATTTATGTTTGTTTTTTCTCTTCTGTTTCATTCATTCAGTGAAGTTCAGGTAGTACAGATATGACATTACACAAATCTCTTTATTTGTTTTCAAATACATAAATGCACAAACACTCATATACTGACTAAATAACAGAAGTACTGTGTCTTTAAATCATATTTTCATTGTTGTTAGTGAAAGGATGTCAGCCCTACATAACTCTGAGTCCAGAACTGTGGAAAGGCTGCAATAATACCAAAGACCTTTCTAGACATAAAGCTCTAACTGATAATGCTCAGTGGTTACAGAGTGTTTCTGTGACAGTTAAATCAAAGGTGGTACCTGGGTAGGTATTTCAACTTGACACACACAGAGAAAAATAAAGGCTCAGATTAGCAACAGCCTGACACACACTCTCAGCACAAAACACAACACACAGTTCTCTGTCCATCCAACACTGAAACCCATGTTAGAGTTTCAACTGCAACTGAAAACCCACATTTCAGTAACACATGTTTATAATGACAGGTGTTCCTTATAATGACCCTGATATCACAGTTCTCTGATCAGTGGTGGAGGAGACGGACGTCTGAGTCATGAGTACGGCTGATATTAGCTCCTAATCTGTCAAGTTCTGATTTCACTGGTTGGTTGGTTAATTGATTGGTTGGTTGGTTGGTTGGTTGGTTGGTTGATTGGCTAGTTGGTTGGTCAGTTGGTTGGTTGGTTGGTTGGTTGGTTGGTTGGTTTGGTGGTTGGGTGGTCAGATGTTTGGTTGGTTGGTTGATTGGCTAGTTGGTTGGTCAGTTGGTTGGTTGGTTGGTTGGTTGGTTGGTTGATTGGTTGGTTGATTGGTTGGTTGGTTGATTGGCTAGTTGGTTGGTCAGTTGGTTGGTTGGTTGGTTGGTTGGTTGGTTGATTGGTTGGTTGGTTGATTGGTTGGTTGGTTGGTTGATTGGTTGGTTGGTTGATTGGTTAGTTGGTTGGTTGGTTGGTTGGTTGGTTGGTTGGTTGGTTGATTGGTTGGTTGGTTGGTTGGTTGGTTGATTGGTTGGTTGGTTGGTTGATTGGTTGGTTGGTTGATTGGTTGGTTGGTTGGTTGGTTGGTTGGTTGGTTGGTTGGTTGGTTGGTTGGTTGGTTGGTTGGTTGGTTGGTTGGTTGGTTGATTGGTTGGTTGGTTGGTTGGTTGGTTGATTGGTTGGTTGGTTAATTGATTGGTTGGTTGGTTGGTTGGTTGGTTGGTTGGTTGGTTGATTGGTTGGTTGGTTGATTGGTTGGTTGGTTGGTTGATTGGTTGGTTGGTTGATTGGTTAGTTGGTTGGTTGATTGGTTGGTTGGTTGGTTGATTGGTTGGTTGGTTGATTGGTTAGTTGGTTGGTTGGTTGGTTGGTTGAAAAATTGATTGACCAGTGGATTTGTCGGTTGGATGGTTGGCTGATTGGTTGGTCTGTTGGTTGGTTGGTTGGTTGGTTGGTTGGTTGGTTGATTGGTTGGTTGGTTGATTGGTTGGTTGGTTGATTTGTTGGTTGGTTGGTTGGTTGATTGGTTGGTTGGTTGATTGGTTAGTTGGTTGGTTGGTTGGTTGGTTGGTTGAAAAATTGATTGACCAGTGGATTTGTCGGTTGGATGGTTGGCTGATTGGTTGGTCTGTTGGTTGATTGGTTGGTTGGTTGGTTGGTTGGTTGGTTGGTTGATTGGTTGTTGGTTGGTTGGTTGGTCGGTTGATTGGTTGGTTGGTTGGTTGGTTGGTTGGTTGAAAAATTGATTGACCAGTGGATTTGTCGGTTGGATGGTTGGTTGATTGGTTGGTTGATTAATTGGTTGGTTGGTTGGTTGGTTGGTTGGTTGATTAGTTGGTTGGTTGGTTGGTTGGTTGGTTGGTTGGTTAATTGATTGGTTGGTTGGTTGGTTGGTTGGTTGATTGGTTAGTTGGTTGGTTGGTTAATTGATTGGTTGGTTGGTTGGTTGGTTGGTTGGTTGGTTGATTGGTTGGTTGGTTGGTTGACCAGTTGATTTGTTGGTTGGTTGATTGGTTGGTTGATTGGTTGGTTGGTTGGTTGGTTGGTTAATTGATTGGTTGGTTGGTTGGTTGGTTGGTTGGTTGGTTGAAAAATTGATTGACCAGTGGATTTGTTGGTTGGATGGTTGGTTGATTGGTTGGTTGGTTGATTGGTTGGTTGGTTGACCAGTTGATTTGTTGGTTAGTTGATTAATTGATTGGTTGGTTGGTTGGTTGGTTGGTTGGTTGGTTGGTTGGTTGATTGGTTGGTTGATTGGTTGGTTGATTTGTTGGTTGGTTGGTTGGTTGATTAATTGATTGGTTGGTTGATTAATTGGTTGGTTGGTTGGTTGGTTGGTTGGTTGGTTGGTTAATTGATTGGTTGGTTGGTTGGTTGGTTGGTTGCTTAATTGATTGGTTGGTTGGTTGGTTGGTTGGTTGGTTGGTTGGTTGGTTGGTTGGTTGGTTGGTTAATTGGTTGGTTGGTTGGTTGGTTGGTTGGTTGGTTGGTTGGTTAATTGGTTGGTTGGTTGGTTGGTTAATTGGTTGGTTGGTTGGTTGGTTAATTGGTTGGTTGGTTGGTTGGTTGGTTGGTTGGTTGGTTGGTTGGTTGGTTGGTTGGTTGGTTGGTTGGTTAATTGATTGGTTGGTTGGTTGGTTGGTTGGTTAATTGATTGGTTGGTTGGTTGGTTGGTTGGTTGGTTGGTTGGTTGGTTGGTTAGTTGGTTGGTTGGTTGGTTGTTTGGTTGGTTGATTGGTTGGTTGGTTGGTTGGTTGGTTGGTTAGTTGGTTGTTTGGTTGGTTGGTTGTTTGGTTGGTTGATTGGTTGGTTGGTTGGTTGACCAGTTGATTTGTTGGTTGGTTGGTTGGTTGGTTGGTTGGTTGGTTGATTGGTTGGTTGGTTGGTTGACCAGTTGATTTGTTGGTTGGTTGGTTGGTTGGTTGATTGGTTGGTTGGTTGGTTGACCAGTTGATTGGTTGGTTGGCTGATTGGTTGGTTGGTTGGTTGACCAGTTGATTGGTTGGTTGGTTGGTTGGTTGATTAATTGATTGACTCATTGGCTAACTGACTTACTGACTGACCTTTTTTTCAATGTTTAAAATAAGAAGTTAAAAAAAGAATAATAAAGTAATTCTAACATAACCTGAAAAGATTTTTTATTGAACATGTTCAACATAATTAATTGTGGTACATGTTGGAGCAGGACTTTAAACATTTTTTCTCAGCCCTTGGAAAGCTTAAAAACTTTCTTACCTTCATTCTCAGCTCTAAAAAGTAATACAGTGTAATACAGAGAGTAATAGGGAGGTGTAGCAGGTGTGTTCAGGCTATAAAAGAAAAGCCAAAGGAATACAATAATGTTTTATTCTATTAGAAAAGCAGAAATGGTTTTAGATGTAGAACAGCTGTGTTCAGATATCAGTGGAAATATTTATCTGATGTCTGAAGCTGAAGTTTCTAAAGGGGAGTTTTATGGTGTTGAGCAGAGGTTGTGATTCAGCTGGTACCTTTGGTCTCATTTTAAAAAACAGAATAAAAGTAGGGTTAAAATATAAAATACATGCATGTTACTGAGTTCTGAGTGTAGCTGGTGCAGTAGTTTCTGCTTCTGTGTTGCTGTGGAAGCTTCTACTTCTTCATTGGTTGTTTAAAAAACATTAGCAAACAGAGGCATCATTAATTTCCCCTTTTTATGGATGGGATGCATTTGTGTGACCCAACTATGACCCCTGAATGAGGACCAACCCAAAACCTCTGCTGCCCTAGTTTTAAAAAAAACAAATGATTTGAATTGAGTGCAGGAGATGAAAAATTTCCTACATTTTTAGTGTCATTTTGACAGAAGGGCACTCGTGTCCTTCTCCTCGCATGTGTTTATTTTTGGTGTCTCTTGTTTGTACACGTTTTGTTGTTTTCATCCTTTATCCCTCTGTTTTTTAAATCCCCTCAGCCTGTCCTTCGTTCTCGTGTCTTCATCTCACACCCAGACCTTTCCTCTCCCATCAGCTCCGTCCTGGCCGCCGCAGCAGCCCGTACCCAGGCCCCGGTGGTGGGTCGCTGGCAGGTTCTTGTACACGGCCCTGCTGTATGGGATAAAGCACAGGCCCAGCTGGAGGTGTCGGGCCAGGCGACAGTACGCAGCCAGTGCCAGCACCAGGAGCGGGGTGACCAAGAGGAAGCCCACGACCAGCAGAGCCACGCAGCCGCCATCAGTCAGCAGGTCTGAGCAGTAGGGAGTGGTCCCGTGGGGGCGGACCTTAGGAGAGAGAAGAGGGAGGGACTATTATCAGAGGCTGTGGAAGGACATGCAGTAGATGGCGATATAACACTGACCTTATGCATTCATGATGATTCAGCATTAATGCAACATGAACACACTATTTTAGTCCTTTTGGGGTAGAAAATCCTGCAGACCCTCTCAGATATGATGATCCTGTTTTAAAACTCAACTCCAGAAAGAGAAGGAAGAGGTAAAAGTTCAGGAATGTTCCAGAGGAGCCGTAGAGTAAGAGGACAGTGAAGAAGGAACTCCCCTTCATATTCAGGATGCACTCAGGGATGAGGAAGCGTGGTGGACAGAGGAAGAGTGGTTTTAGTAGAGAGCGTGCTAACTAAAGGCTGAAAGGTTAACCTCATGGCCTCTGTTAAACTAGGATAGCATAACTCACTGATCATACACTGGCGGCCCGGGGACCATATCAGGCCCCCCAAAGCTTCCTGTCTGGACCCTGAAAGATCATTAAATTCAGAAAAGGAGGAGAGAAGATGCTGTGGTTTTAAGAGTATTCTTTGGCTCTAAATGTCTGCAGCTGTTAAATCCATCCCACAAACAATTAATATGGAAATAGTTTTAGAATGACTGAACATTTGATCTGTTTTACTGAAATTTACCATCATAATGAGTAGATATTTAAAAAAAAAGGTCAAGGTTGGCAGAAGTGCTGCAAAAATGATCAGATTAAGTGGGAAAAGGGGTTAAAGAGTGGCACAAAAGGAAAAAGGCAGAAAAAGTTGTAAAAAAAAAAAAATAGGTTGAAGTGTGCTAGGTGATAGGTAAAAGCTGCAAAAATTGCTGGAAAAATGTAATGAAAAGTGGTTAGAAAGTGGCAAAAATGAGATAAAACTGGTACTAAATCACATTGTGGAGGGCCCATTCTCTGGGATTTTCAGGGGCCCAGCAGACTCTGCTGTCAGGCCTGTCTCCTTGTGGTCTGCTGGTAGATAATCGAGATAAAGTTCACTGGAAATGCCTAAAAATGTCCTGTGTTTAGAAAGAAAATTCAAATTCTACTACAACTAGAAAAACACTCAGGAAGCGCTGACCTCCACCATCAGCCCTATCTCCCGATAGTGAAGAATCTTTTAAAAACATTCCTGGATCCAGACTGTGATCCAGATCACTCCCAAAATCTAATTAGCCGATTACTCCCTCCCTGGTGGGGTGGAGACACGGTGAGGCAAAGCATTGGCTTTGCTACGTGTGGACTGTCATGGCGGAATTACCCATGGTCTCACTGGACTACTGGAAGTCATGTCAGAGGGTGAATATTCCTCTATTCCTCCCAGCATTGTGAGTATTCTCGCTACAATTCGCTGTCTTTCTCTCTGTTACGCTCCGACTCGTCTCCTCAACCGGGCGTGTGTCTTTCAAACTCTATAAACTCCAAAACTTTGAATAGAAACACACCCAAAATGCTGCTGGGATTGAAGTTACTCATGTCCGCCATCTCCTGGTGTAAAGTGGTAACAGTGCAGACATCCCCCATTAGCCCTATCTCCCATTGATAAAGAATCCTTTAAAAAATTCCTGATCTAAATAAGTCCCTACTGTACCTGAGGGTGGCTGAATACAGCCATGCACCTTCAATAATAGTGCAGACAAGGCCACCTATTAGGAGGGAGGAGTGGCCCAGCCAACAAAACCATGGTACCAAGCTGTGATATTTTATATTTAACCTGAATCATAACCACTCTGATCAAACAAACACATATCTTTTTAATTCATCTGTGCAGTAAGTAGCCCTCTTCAAGAGGGTAATCCTTAGAAATAGCTAAAATGGGTTAATAATGGCAAAAATGCTGGGAAAGGTGGTGAAACTGGAGTTTAAGATTAGCAGAAATGGGTTAGAAATGTCAAAATTTGGATAAAAGTGGCAAAAAATGAAAAATGGCATTTAAGTAGTAAAAGGGATTAAAAAAGTGACTGAAATGGCGTTAAAGTGGCAAAAACTGGTGGAAACTGGTGAAATGGGATGAAAAATTGA
This sequence comes from Cheilinus undulatus, assembly GCF_018320785.1. NCBI lineage: Eukaryota > Metazoa > Chordata > Actinopteri > Labriformes > Labridae > Cheilinus > Cheilinus undulatus. The sequence goes on along the minus strand of NC_054886.1, from coordinate 3,238,283 downwards.
TTTAAACTGACAAAAAGGGGTTAGCTGAAGCAGAAACGGTCAGAAATGGGAATGTGAACTTGTTTAAAAAGTGGTTAAAGGAGTTAATAGTGGGTCAACAGAGCCAACCATAGGTAAAGAGATGCAAGATTTGGTTTAGAAATGGCAAAAGCAGGCAGAAAAAAGTGGTGTAAAAGAGTTTAAAATGGACAAAAATGGGTTTTAAGTGGCAAAAATGTGTTAAAGATGGTGAAATTGGTGGAAAAAGTGACGACAACAGGTTGAAATTAGGCAAAATTGGTGTAAAGTGGCAACAGTGTCATTTAAATTATATTCTAAAGTTTTTTAAGGCATCTGGAGACCCCCTCTCAGTGTCCCTCAATGGGGTCCCGACCCCAACGTTGAGAACCACTGGTTTAAAGAAATGTTGCATTATGTAAGACAAATGAACGTACACCCAGGATTGATTTTACTGTCTAAAACTTTGCCCCAGACCTCCTGAATCTGAGCCAGCTTTGTAAAGACCCAGTTTTTAGGAGGGTTCCAGGACAGCTTTGGTCCTCTTATTTTGAAAAAGCTTAAAAATCTATTCTGACGGCATTTTTCTACTTTCTCTCTTATCCTTTGATTTCCCCCCAGTCTCCTGGTCCTGCTTAATCCCCCTCTAAGCTGCAGTCACATGGGGTCTAACTGTGAGAACAGAGGGAATCCTGGTCATTAAGAAAGATGTTGGCCCACATAGGTGCCATAAAGGTCTCTGGACCACCATGATTATTGCAGCCCATAATGCTGAATGGTTAGTCTTTGTTTAGATTAGAGTATGTTTCCATCCCATTCACTGCAGTGCATTCTTCATCTGTTCCTAAGCACATTTTCTGCTTGGCTAAGTAACCTTTAACTTCTGTGTTCTGACTCCTGATTCCCCTCCATCTCTTTATCTTGGAGAACCCAGACTTATCAGATTAGAGGACCTCTCATCAGTCATGGAGCCAACCCAACCCCCAGGCAAAACTGCCTGGAACTTCTGGATCAAAGTTCTGAGATCAGGGCTTTAAGATATTTCATATGAAGAGACAGCTCTCTGGGGTGAACATTCATCTTTAAAAAATGTAAACTAATTATTTCACACCCAGAAATCACTGCTT